>NC_036847.1:17376646-17409846 GCF_002910315.2 Salvelinus sp. IW2-2015
ACACACACACACACACACACACACACACACACACACACACAGTCAAGACCTCCAATACAATCATCCATATACTTTTACATGTATACCAGTGAGATGAGGACTCATTGTTTAGGAGTGACTCTATGGTACAATATCTGCATTCCTACCTTCTGCCCATCCTTTTGGATGTTCCACAGCTTTATGCAATAGTGTCATTTGAACTTTTTGAGCAGAGTTCTAGTATTAAACCTGTGTGTCGTCATTACCTGCCCCTGCTTCCTGTGCTGGAAGTACTGGATGGCCGCACGGGCGTGTGGGAGTTTGATAAGCCTGTGGGTGGGAGATAGACAGAGAGCAAGGAAGAGGCAGTAATTAGGATTGAATATTTTCCTGAAAATCCTTCCTGAGAAAATTGCAACCATACCGGTATTCCTGTTCAAACTGGAAATGCTAATTAAAGCAAATAATACCAGCAGCTAAAAAAATAAAATCGGACATGATTGTAACACTGTAAATGGAGAAATATGGATTTGAATCTAACGGTTTGTTATTGTATTTGCCACAATTTAATAAACTCAAAGATCTGTCACCACGCTATTTCGTTGATTTAGGCCTACAATATTATGAGGTTATTAGCTAACAGCCTGGTGACAATTACACTCATTTTAGCTTACCTTTGACTGAAAGATGTCAGCCAGCTTGTTGGCACTTTTCTCTCCCCTTGCACCTGGCTATCAGGGGAATTTCAGAAGGTTGCGGCTGTTTTTACTTAATGATAACCCGCTTATTGTGGAGACTGTCGAAGGGAACATTATCCAATTCCAGCTAAACAAACATAAATAGGCCTAGTAGTGGAGATTCAGCAGCACCATAGTAGCAGAGATTTGTGAATGTGGAGATTGCCTTCAGTAACTTCGTTGAGACATCGCATGAAGCCTACACATGATAGTCAGCAATGCAATTTATAAAAGTCATGCAAGTTGCCCAAGTGATGTTTTCTATTGGAGACTTTACGTCAAGTAGGCTTAATATGGTAGGCTGCTAGCGTTGTGATGAATAGTTTAATGTATGAATGAAGCCAGAGAGTTGATATGTCCGGTTCATGCAGCTATTCACACATGCATATTTTGTATTTTTTCTTTAGTGCGGCATATTTAAAAAAAWATATATTCTTAGTCCACAGGACCGTTCAAAATATTCCTTGGGAAACGGAAAGGGGTATGGTCAGGAAGTCCAGAGACACCGGTATTCAACCCTAGCAGTAATATAGAAGTCATGTGATACAAACGATTATCTTCGTAAAACGTGACAGTGATATGAGCATTTGTTTTTGACAAATGATTTAAAATCATAGATGGGATTGAAACTGTGTGCGTGTGTGTTGTAGTCCTCCAGTACCTGAGGAGCCAGGTGAGTGTGTGGAGAGTCCGGGGGAAGGGTTCATGTCCACGGGGGGCCACAAGCCCAGTTGAGGGTATGTGCTGGCTGAGATCCAGCGACTCAGGAGGGCGTCCAGACTGCTGGAGCCTGCGTCTTCCAGCTGATGGCGCCAAAGCATCCAACCACAGGAAAATAACATTGAATTAGTGGTCATTTTCAGCTCACCTGGGGAACATTTCTGATGAAGAATCCCCATGTACAGTGCATAGTGAAAGCCTATACACCCTTTGCACAGTTGTCACATTTGGCTCGCTTAAATTAAAAATCTAACAATGGATTTAAAAATCTGGATTTTCCCCAACGGATCTACACAAACTAGTCCACACTTCAAAATAAAAAATGATATACATTCTTGGAAATAAAAACAAAGACTTATTGATAGCATTAGGTCTTCACACCCCTGAGTCAATACTTTTGCCAGCAATTACTGCTGTAAATCATTTTGAATACGGTTCCACCAACTTTCCACAACTCTTGGGGCAACATCTATACATTGCTCAAGCTCAGTCAAGTTAGTTGAGGATCACTGATGGACAACAATATTCAAGTATTGACTGATTTTCAAGCAGATTTAAGTCCGGGCTAAGATTACACCACTTAGAAACACTGAACACCTTGTGGAAAGCCATTATGGTGCATATTTGACCTTTGACCTAATTTGCACCCTGAAAAATACATCTCTATCCCAGTGTAAGGTCTTCAGAAGACTACGGCATGTTTTCCAACAACGTTTTTACCTATGCTTTGCCTCTAACAAAACTCCCCAGTCCCTGCCGGTGACAAGCATGCCCATATTAACATGATGATGCCACCACAATTCATGAAATATATGAAAGGTTCACTCTGATTTTGGATTTCCCCAAACCTAAAGTTATGCATTTATTTTAAAAAGTAAATTTGTTTGCCATATTCTCTTACAGTATTCCTTACTGGCCTTTTTGCAAACCAAAAGGATGATTTGGAATGGATTTTTTTAACACATGCCACATACAGGCCAGTGATGTGGAATGAATGCAATGTTGATCCATCCACAGATTTCCCTCAGCTCAGTCAATGAAGACTGTTGCTGTTTTAAACCCCTAGAGTTGATGTACACCGCTACGTGGGAAACTAATTAGCTTATGTTTTTTTGCATGGGCTGCAACTCAATCCACTGCATACGCCGATGTTGCCCATCCGCATCTGCGGTGAAAGGTGGCAGTGCTAGATCGGTGTCTGTCAGACCATGACACATTCCTGAAAATCGCATCCAAATGACCTCTCTATGGAAAGATAAGACTCTCACGAACACTGTGATACTCTCCGTTTTGCTCTACGACACCCACAAGCGTCACGGGACTCGTCTGAAGTCAGTACATCCGATCTGCCAACTTCTGTCTGTAGCATCTGAACCGTTCAGGCTACACACTAATATGACCCCTCTATGGAAAGGTCAGTCTCTCAGGTACATGTTGGTTGTTTTACTCTAGGACGCCCACAAGCCTCACAAGATTAATCTGAAGGTAGACAGGTACCAGTTTTTAAAAAATGATTGGAAGTATATATGGAGATAGAACACATTGAATAACAGCTTCTATGTGCTAATAGCAGTAACGCCAAATTCAATGTTACATCAAATAAATTATAACTTAAGGGATCCTAAAACTCAAAATCAAATAGCTAAATGATCCTTGGTATGACCATATTAAAAAAATTCCATATGTTAGCTTAATAGTTCCCATTCTCTCCTTTACCGCAGTTATGAAGGAAGGTCAGATCCTCTCAGTAACCAGGTGACATGATACACCATCAATAGCTTAATTACTATACTCAAAAGGGTATTCAGTGTATTGGAATGATTTCATAACCTTCCCTTGATCTGTACCCGTCTACAAATTCATCCCTGGCAAGTTTTTAAAGCACTTTGGTGGCTTTGAGGTTAAATAAWTTTTTAACATTTACTATACATCTGAGGATCCTTAGAGACAGAATAAGTTATTCAAAAATTATGAAAACCATATACTTTTGCACACAGATGGACCCAATTAAAGCAATTGTGTGATTTTCTTACTGAAAAAAAACTTGCTCCTGAAATGATTTAGATGTGCAACAGAGAGGAGTGTGTAGACCTACGCAATCAAGATACACCCCCCCTCCCCCCAAAAAAACAATGTTATTTTACTTTGGTTGTGTAGATCATTGGGGGGGAAATCCCAATTCAAAAAAGGTTTTGATTTTCATTTACGGGAGCAAAATGTGACAACAGTGCAAAGGGTGTGTAGACTTTCACTAGGCACCACATTACAGTTCACCGGAGTTGAGCCAGGTTCCAATTCCGCTCCCTACCCCCTTCCCCTAGCTCCTTCAATGAGCAACAATAGGAAATTACCAGATAGGTATAAAGCAATATGGCAGAAGTTACATTGAATATTAATCATACAGTGCATTTAGAAAGTATTCAGACCCTTTTCCACATTGTGACCTTACAGCCTTATTCTAAAATGGTTTTCAATCTATACACAATACCCATAATGACAAAGCGAAAACAGATTAAAAAAAAACATAAATACCTTATTTACATAAGTATTCAGACCCTTTGCTATGAGACTCGAAATTGAGCTCAGGTGCATCCTGTTTCCATTGATCACCCTTGAGATGTTTCTACAACTTGATTGGAGCCCACCTGTGGTAAATTCAATTGATTGGACATGATTTGGAAAGGCACACCTGTCTATATAAGGTCCCACAGTTAATAGTGCATGTCAGAGCAAAAACCAAGCCATGAGGTCGAAGGAATTATCTGTAGAGCTCTGAGACAGGATTGAGTCYAGGCACAGATCTGGGGAAGGGTATCAAAAAATGTCTGCAGCATTGAAGGTCCCAAAGAACACAGCGACCTCCATCATTCTTAAATGGAAGAAGTTTGGAACCACCAAGACTCTTCCTAGAGCTGGCAGCCCAGCCAAACTGAGCAATCCGGGGAGAAGGGCCTTGGTCAGGGAGGTGACCAAGAACCCGATGGTCACTCTGACAGAGCTCCAGAGTTCCTGGATGGGAGAACCTTCCAGAAGGACAACCATCTCTGCAGCACTCCACCAATCAGCCATTTATGGTCGAATGGCCGGACAGAAGCCACTCCTCAGTAAAAGGCACGACAGCCCGCTTGGGAGTTGGCCAAAAGGCACCTAAAGAACTCTCAGACCATGAGAAACAAGACTCTCTGGTCTGATTAAACCAAAATTTAACTCTTCGGCCTGGATGCCAAGAGTCACGTCTGGAGGAAACCTGGCACCATCCCTACGGTGAAGCTTGGTGGTGGCAGCATCATACTGTGGGGATGTTTTTCAGAGGCAGGGACTGGGCGACTAGTCAGGATCGAGGGTAAGATGAACGGAGCAAAGTACAGAGAGATCCTTGATTAAAACCTGCTCCAGAGTGCTCAGGACCTCAGACTTGGGCAAAGGTTCACCTTCCAACAGGACAACGACCTTAAGCACACAGCCAAGAAAACGCAGGAGTGGCTTCGGGACAAATCTCTGAATGTCTTTGAGTGGCCCAGCCAGAGCCCTGACTTGAACACGATCGAACATCTCTGGTGAGACCTGAAAATAGTTGTGCAGCAATGCTCTCCATTCAACTTGACAGAGCTTGAGAGGATCTGCAGAGAAGAATGTGAAAAACTCCCCAAATACAGGTGTGCCAAGCTTGTAGCATCATACTCAAGAAGACGAGGCTGTAATTGCTGCCAAAGGTGCTTCAACAAAGTACTGAGTAAAGGGCCTGAATACTTATCTAATGTAATATTTCCGTTTTCATTTTATTTTGATAAATTTGCAAACATTTATAAAAACCTGTTTTTGCTTTGGTGTTATGGGTTATTATGTGTGGATTGATTACGGGAAAAAACGATTTAATCAATTTTAGAATAAGGCTGTAATGTAACAAAATGTGGAAAAAGTCAAGGGGTCTGAATACTTTCCGAATGCACTGTATTACTAATACCTATCCAATCCCCTCAGATCTACAAAAAAGCAAAGAGGTGGGGGCCAGTAGAATATGAGTGGGATGAGAATGGAAGCAGGTATGGTTAGATATGGAGGTACGTGACATGTGCCTGCTCCCTGAGCACTGTGTACCTGAATGGGAGGGATGTCTGGTAGGCAGGGCAGGTTCTCTGGGTTGGTGACAGAGGGTATGAGCTCAATGGCGCCCACTATGGGGCTGGCGGGGCCACGGTGGGCATGGGCGCTAGCCATGCTGGCACTGGTGGGACTGGTGGGGTTGGCTGCGCTCACGTTGTGGAGAGAGGCCACTGGGAAGGGTCCAGCATGACCTGGGTTAGAATGCTACAGGGAGAGCGAGATGGAGGGAGGTCAAAAACTACAGATTTACAACAGCATTAACTATTCATTATTGTTCAATTCTACCAGGTCTACAACGTGCTGAAAGGTCATTTTTGGAAGCATAATCACTAATCATGCCCATGCAACACAAAACACAACTACTATTTAAGTACAAGTAGAAAAAGTGCCAAACCCCTGTTAGATGTAACAAACGAAACCTGTGGTGGCTCATCTCAGAATCTATAGTCAGCTAAACACAAAAAGGTACCCATACATACACACTCAGTGAAAATTCTGCTACAAAATGGCGACAGTATCGCCAATCAGTCATACCGGTTTCTGCATTAAACATATATTGTTTACTGTATATGTGACTGTTCTTATTATTATAAGGATGTTGTCTTTCTGAACTATTTCCCTTCTGGGGAGTAATAAAGTATCTATACTGCAACTCAATTCATTACAACTTTTTTTTATTCCCTCAGGGACATTATGTGAGTGGTGTAGTCTGACCTGTCTCTGCAGCTGGGGCTGCATCATGGGGGGGTACTGCTGGCCATTGGGCATTCGTGGCTGGGCGCTGGGGCTGGGCATGCGGCCCTGTCCCGGGGCCAGGCGCAGGTGATGGGGGGGGTACATGAGGGGACCGCCATTCATGGGGCCCCTCTGCTGGGCCTGCATGCTGATGAGGCGCGGGGGCTGGGGAGTGACAGTTATACTTTTACATAAAAATTACATTATAATGAACTAAATCCTTAGAGCAACAGATAATACTCAGTACTATTATAGTTCTACTATGTTATGACTGTATAAATCTTTTCTGTAAATAAAAACGTTTTAACCTGGCTTGACAAATGTACTCTATCGATCAGTGATGTAAATGGTAACAAAATAAACGGTGATCACAATTTGCGGTGAGAAAATGAATACTCCCTATATTCACAATAGGTGGGTAAACAGTGTTTACATACGTTTACCCTTCACTACACCACTGCTATCGATGGGAACAACGGTACCCCAACAGTCTACCTGTTGCTGTACCATCGGAGGTCCACCCTGCCTGGGGTGCTGCTGGGACATTTGGGAAGCAATACGCATCTGCTCCTGGATCCTCTGTTGGTGTTGCTGTTGTTGTTGGTGTGGTTGTTGGTGCTGCTGCTGTTGTTTCTGCTGGGCGAAGGCTTGCTGCTGCATGTGCTGCAGCCGGAGCTGAGCCAGGTTGATCTGCCCTGGGTGTTTTCCGTGGCCTGGGTGGCCATGGCCCGGGGAGATGGGCCCCACCATAATGTTGGGAGGGTGCTGAGCCTGGGGCATCTTCTCAATCACCAGGTTCCCTACAGTGGGAGGGGAGAAAGGAGAGGCTAAGAGTAAGTGACTGAGTGTATGAAGATTCCCCTAGACCAGGGCTGTCAAACTTATTTTACCCTGGGGGCCGCATTAGGTCCGGAGGGCCACACAAAAAATGTGTTATATTTTCTCACTACCAAAATTTGAGGGGGGAAAAGTATTCTATCCAGTTTTTTCAAATTCGATGCTCCCTGACTGTCTAGCTTTCATTTGGGTGATTATTAGGGAGCTGGACACAGTCAGGAAACTATGAATGTATGTCCATTATCATTACTACACAGATTCCATTTGGTTTTAGTAATTTTAAAGTAGATCGAGTTCGCCCCCCCCCCCACACATCTCCCTTTCTATGAAATGTTTTACACTGTACCATCACTGACCAGAAACAGATGTCCTTGCATACTTCCTTGCATGTAGAGTAGTAAACCCCCAAAACCCCATCACAGTCAAAGGGGGGTCCTCTCACCTAGGTTGACCACATTCTTAGCCCAGAATGTGGGGTCACAGAAGAAGCGAACAGAACCATTAGCCTGAGGCACTGGTTCCAGTCCAGCCTTCAGAACCTTGCGCAGCTGGTAGATGATCTGAAGAATGAAGATATTGGGATGTCATTTGTTTGCAGATCGTATATAGACATATACTATATACAGAGGATCGATTTCGGATAGGGCAACCGTCATAGCTTCCGCATATTATAGTGCACCCTTTAGCCTTTCGTCATGGAGAATATGTCATGGCGTGAGCTTTTCCCTGAATGTGTGTGTTTATCTGTACTCCGTACCAGCCTCTTGCTGTAAAGCAGGGCGGTGCTGCTGCCGCTGTTAATGGCAGAGTGGGTGAAATTGAGCACGTGGAGGATCTGCCTGGCCAGGTTGGCGATGTCTGTCTGCTGGGAAAACAGCTTCATGCTCCTCTCCTTAGTCACACTCTGGAGGACCAAGGGACAAACAGTAAGGAGAAACATTACATTTTAGTCATTCAGCAGATGTTTTTATCCAGAGCAACTTACAGGAACAATTAGGTTTAAGTGCCTTGGACAAGGGCACCAACATATTTTTCAGTCTGTTCAGGGATTCGAATCAGCGACTTTCCAGTTACTGGCCTAAAACTCAAAACTGCTAGGCTACCTGCAGCCCACTAGGCTACCTGCCATTACCAACAGGCATCCGCCTATGTGATTACTACGTAATTAGGGTAAACCATAACCCCTTTGTTATTCAATTAAAACAGTATCCAAATAACATCACAGAATAAACTTCCCATCATCTGGCAATGTAGGAGCAAGATTAAGTTCATAGTGATTCATTAGTATTCATGTTTCTCAATATATAGGCCTAGATACAGTTCATTAGTATATAGTGATGAAAACACTGATAGCGCATTTCCCGAACCCTAGCCCTGGATTAAAAATCTCCATTGAAAGTGTGTTTGAGTCCAGGACTAGGCATAATCTGGCTGTAGGAAAATGGGCCTGAGAGCATAAATAGTTATACACAGAATGTCATTTTTTCAATTCTAAGGGTTCTGAAGATAAGTTTAAATGCATTCCTTGCATAGGTTCCATTATCGCCTTACCTCAAGTTGCTGCAGTAAACACTTGCCCTTCTTGTTGATTTCGTTGATAAGAGTAAACACGGCTATCTTGATCTCATGCTCCACCTTCCTATGGGTCTCAGTAACTTCCTTTAGCCTGGATGGAAACAGACACAGACACTCAAACTAGAAACACACTAATAAACAATAAAATAGCACTTTTAGTAAATTCTGTGCAACTATCAGCGTGTGTTTACTGTGAACACTGTAGCTGTACCCGCTTTAAGTTACAGTTTTAACAGCGGCCAATTAGGCTACTGTGGCTATTTTATCATAATGTAGGCCTACCAGAGTTGCCTACCATCAAAACCAATGGAGGAAAATGCATCCTATAACATTTGAACATGGAAATAGCTGTTCTATCATTCAGCCTACAGTAGCAGCCAATGTGTGGTGTTCAATTACATTTACATTTAAGTCATTTAGCAGACGCTCTTATCCAGAGCGACTTACAAATTGGAAAGTTCATACATATTCATACATATTCATCCTGGTCCCCCCGTGGGGAATGAACCCACAACCCTGGCGTTGCAAGCGCCATGCTCTACCAACTGAGCCACACGGGACCACGTCAATGTAGGCCTACATTCCATGAGACTTTTGAAAAAAACATGCAAGGCTTGACATTACCCTGTTCATCCACTTGTCTTTCAGACAAGGTGACAGAAAATCTTGTTGTGTTTGACGCAAGAAACCACTATACAAAGTAAAATGCATTATTATTCCCATACCATTATTACAGAGAATCAGACAAATTTTACTATCCTCTGCCTATTGGCTACTACCTGCCTCAAAATACAACACTGCCCCTTTAAGAAAATAAATAAATAATGACTCGCTTTTCAAAGCACACGTTTCGTGCTCTTGTAGGAAGCAAAAACTCCCCTATTGCTGACCACAAATGATCTATCTGGGCTAATAACTCACTAACTAGCAAAGGATATGAACAAAATGTGCACACGTGGCTACATGCAGCTCTCGCTTTGATCTCAAAAGAAGCGCATCTACTCATGACCGCTCATGCTGTAAACACAGTTCAGTTCAAAGTAAATGGCACATATCCACATATGGTAATAGTCTATTTGCATATAGGCCTACTGCAGCTCTGATTGGTTATTCCACACTGGTCTGTGTAGAGTACGGGCTGAGTCGTGCATGTTACTGCAATAGAATCCTACTCAGATGCGTTCTGCCTACAACAAAATCTCTTTTATAGTTTAGTTTTGGTATGTTGCATTGAAAGTGGATAGTATTGCGTTGATTCGATCACATTTGCCTCAATAAAGGGAAACTAACGAGGAAAACTCTAGAAAGTTAAGTTCAATCTCATACTTTTCTCCGTGGGCTGGCAGTCCCGAGGGAGCTGCGTGGCAGTCTCGGGGCTACTACGCACCCGCGCACAGCTTAAAGGGAACATTGGGAGGGGAAATTTTGCTCAAATCATTAACAAACCTGTATGAAATCGCTGTAGGGTGAAGCGGCCCCTAGCATTTTTCCCACTCTGGTTAAGATTAGGATTGGGGGACAGGAAGCTGGTTCTAGATTTATACCTAGGTGAAAGTTCACCCTGCAGCTATGAAGTAGCATAGCAAGATACTTTCAGAGAAGAGATGGGAATGATGCTGTACCTGCTTGTCACGTGAGCGTGAGAGTAGTGGACATAGGTCTTTTTCTCCTGCAGTTTGGCCATGTGTGTCTCAATGAAGCCTTTCTGGTTCTGGAAGGCCTCTTCCAGAAATTGGTACCTGAGAGAGGAGAAACTTTGTTCAGCAAAGAACTGGGCTTAGATCACTGGACTAGATGCTGCTTTTCTCATTGTGCCCAATCCTCATTGGAGATAGGATCCACAACTAGAATCCACTACAGATTTAGATTTCCTATTCTAAAGATCAATCCTGTGCTGTCTATGCACTGCATGTACTACCTGTGCTCCTTGTGCTCCAGCAGTTGGCAGTCCCGACAGGTGAGTGTGTCACAGGTTTCACAAAAGAGTTTCAGGGGCTCCTGTTTGTGGACGGGACAGAAAACAGGTCTCTGACCCGACGCACCTACAGACTCTACAGAGACAGAGAGAAAAAAATTGAAAGAAAGTATGAAAGAATATGACATTTTGTGATTGGGTAGAAAAAAAGTGAAAGTATGAGAGAGATACATAAATTAATACTTCAGGAAAGTCTGATAGAATCACAATATATAGTACTGCATGCCAGCTATACTGAGAACCAGCAGGGCCAATCTACTATTGGAACACGCCGACTGATTCTGCAGCATGGTTGCCATGGCAACGGCAAATCAGCTATGAAGTTTGGAGGCCTGGTGAAACTACACCGTGCTATGAGACACCAAATGCCTACACCAGAGCCTTCTACTTGCAAATAGAAAGCACTGGCCTACACATCCAACTATGTCAAATTGTCACTTGATATTCCATAGCATAGCATAGCACATTACATATTGTGTTTAGGTTTGTAGGACAGTTCACCCTCAGAGACGTCCTCTTTCTTGCGGATCTTGTGGTCCTTGGTGATTTTGACCCTCTGGTGAGCCTCGATGCAGGTCTTGCACAACCACTCTCCACATTCTGCACAGAAGCCTATGGTATCTGCGTTGTCCTCACAACTGGTGCACATCTGAATGAGACAAAACACATGACCCCACTTACACACATACTTAGGCTAGGCTACATCCAGCTGATAAAATGGGAGCTTGTATTAATCAACCATCCACTTGAATGTAACTGGATTGTGTTAGAGTTCAATTGTGGTATGTATACCTGTGCAGATTTTTCATCTGAAGTGTTGGAGGCCTCGGTAGTGTCCTTGACAAAGTAGTTGTCAATGATGTCGCTCTGTTTGCAGTCTTGACAACAAACTATGCACCGCATCACATTCACTAGAGTAGACAGAGGAAAGATACAAGAGAGAAGCACTGGTTAGGCCTACAGAAATTTACAAAGAAAACATTTGAAATCAGCAACCCAGAAAAAAACTGAATTTTCTCACTAATTGTTTTCATACAGATACTACAGGGGTCAGAGGCTATTCAAAAAGCTTATATAGAAAAGAGACGGATGCAAATCATCAAAAGCATTAGGCATCACAAGCTGGTTCAACTACATAACATTTTTTAATGATCATTTGTCCCTCCACATTTTTATTTTACCTTTATTTAACTAGGCAAGTCAGTTAAGAACAAATTCTTATTTTCAATGACGGCCTAGGAACAGTGCTGCCTTGTTCAGGGGCAGAACGACAGATTTTTACCTTGTCAGCTCGGGGATTCAAACTTGCAACCTTTCGGTTATTAGCCCAACGCTCTAACCACTAGGCTACCTGCCGCCCCTGAGAACACATGTTCTCAGCTTGTCACAAACACAATTTTTTTTGATGAAGATGAGTTTGATTGTATCTAAAATCTGAACTGTATGGAAAGACTGGTTTCTGGTTAGCATTCTTCGAGAAATGTCAGCCATGTCAGTTTTTTGCCATTTACAATTGGTTGTTACTTAAACTTAGTAATAATAAAGATGTTACAATTGAACTGGTAAGTACCATATGAATAGCGGAATATGAAATACATTATAGGGCCTAAGTAGGTGGGTGCTACACATTGGTGGTGGATGAGGCAGTTTCCCATTGAGGGTTGGGAAAAGAGTTATATAAATCCATTAAATTATTATTATTTATTCTGATTTAGCCCAATATTTCCTATTATTTTCAAGATTTCTGAATAATGAGGTTGCTATGCTCATGCAGGAAATGTAAATCAGTGAGCTATATCATAAAAGAGCAATGATATGCATGATGAAAATACATAACCCTAAATGTTGAACACATAATCCTTAACTACCCCACACTTAACTCCCCTCAACTCCCTTAAACCCATCAATTAAATCCCCCTGTACATCACTGGATGCAGCACAAACCGGTTTGAGCCAGTCTTTACCGGCTCGGGCTGCACACAGCCGGTTTGTGTAAGCCCCAGCTGCAGGGGGTTCTGAGTGATTGGCTGTGAGTGCAGCTGGAGGGTTTGTGAGACCACACCAACAAGGCTGATCTGATCTGCCACTGCAGCTGTGACACCTTCAACTGAGGCAAGTCAGGGTGCATGCACACAAACAGTATCCAAATGCATAATCTATTTCATGGTCGGGTACTGTTACATTATACCATTTATATGACCTAAATAACAGGTGAAGCAGAATTTCATGCATGAATGTCTGAAATTGTAACATAGCTATCAGACCTTTTTAGTAGCCTACATGTATGTGTATGACACTGAACATTTTGTACCATTAGTCCACATGTTTGTTTATTCAATGGTTAGGCCCTCCAGCAACAGTTAGGCCTACTGATCTACATGAAATTTAAACTACAAATTATGAAACCTTTATTTAACTAGGCAAGTCAGGAAGAACAAATTCTTATTTTACAATGACAGCCTACCCCGGGCCAAACCCTCCCCTAACCCGGACGACGCAGGGCCAATTGTGCGCCGCCCTATGAGACTCCTGATCAAGCCCGGTTGTGATAAAGCCTGGGATCAAACCAGGGTCTGTAGTGACGCCTCTAGCACTGAGATGCAGTGCCTTAGACCGCTGCGCCACTCGGGAGCCTTACTATTAATGCCACATTCACATAAGCAAATAACCCCAAATATAATGTAATGTTGTTTGATTGGCCTAACACTTAAATTTGTAAATAAACAACATATAGCTTCAAAACATGTTTTCAAGTGTAATTCCTTGCATCCATAGTTCAATCATTGAATTTGAGTTTCCCCCCAACCCAATCCCTCAGCTGTAGGTAGGCTATACCAAACCAAGTGGCGATTTTGTTATTTTTTGTAGACTTGGCACACTAGGAAATTTGAGATGGCATTGTAAACAGTTAGACCCAAGTCTACTGCTCTTATTTAGGCTCCTGTATTTATGTTTTACATTGAAATCATCTGATCTTAGCCATGTTGATAAGACAAAGTGGGTCATAATAATTTAAAAAGAAAAAAAGAACAGCCCTTGGGTAGTTCAGACCACAGTGGCCAAAATGCCATCGGCATTGAATAGGCAAGGCATAGTCTGGTCCCATATTGGTTTTTGTGTATAGCCAACCACTATGGTAATTGTCAATTCCAAAAGTTTGCTATGTCAACGACCATAGGGGGTTGGCTGCAATACTCACAAACAGATCTAGGAGGACCAGACTAGGTGTAGGCAGAAGTGTCATAATGGCATCTTCCAGAATGCAATGGGGGCTGACAAGCAGAAAGGGTAGTGTTCCTGGGCCATTATCAAGTGTAGCGTAATGGTTGGAGTCAGACATGTTCATCCCATGGCTGTACCACATGTCCACCAATAAAAAGATGAATAACTAGGTCACAACTAAAATGGGAAACATTTTAACTTGATTTAATGCCAGAAATAATGCTGGAATGATGTGTTCTTGGTTGCCCATGATCTTAACCTAGGCCTAAATAACTTGTCTGTAAATTAGTTCTGAATGTCAATAGTTAGCCTAGGGTTAATGTATCAAGAACGGGTTTACTAGAATTGACCATTGATAGAGTAAAAGTAAATAGTAATCCAAATTTTTGCGAAGTGAGAAATGGGTGAGAAATGGGCCTAGGCCTAATCATTATATCAAGTTGGAAAAATTTGGTTGGTTGATTTCTTTGGACATAACTGGCTATATGAATCAATCTGATTTTGAAAAAAATCTGCTAAATGAATTGAATTAGTATAGCTGGAAAACATTATTTCTTCCCAGCAAACAACCAAGAGTACCATATTTCATCAGTCATTTGATTTGTCAATGGCGTTATAGGCCTATATCGTTGAGGTCCAATTCAATATGAATACTCTTCTGGCATAGACTGATTATTCAGTATGCTATGTTGCATTACCATAACGAGCTATGTTAGGCCCAAAGTGAATCATTATTGTAATGAGTCACAGTGTGAGTAATATATATCTATCGCCATATGACGTCTGATAATTAGTGGAAAACCATATTATCATGAAACTTTCCATCAAGTCGATTTATTTGCATATCATTATGCTTGCTGACCATTTGGCTGCTGCCTGGTACTCAATGCTTATACACAATTGCCATTACACATCTATACCCACTTCAATCAAACAGGCTACACTCACCTTAGCCCAATATTGGACTAAATGAGCCTAACGTTACTCCTTAGTCCAAGGACATTGCATGTTCTGTTTAAAGGGCGAATTTCTTCTGGAAGCCAAAACAGACAAATACTCAATCTTAACGTGCATCGACTCTAAATTGCGGTACGATTCTAGGAACATAACATTTTCATATAAAAAATATTTTCACAAATGCAAAATACACACTCACACTTACTGTACACGGTTTTAACAGTTGCAGCCGACAGTATTTTTCAGTGACAACTCGTTTGTGGCATCGGTCTTCCGTTTACACACAGGTGTTCGGAGACGCTAGCTAATTAGCACAGGTAGTCAGTCCACTCTGTCTTCCGTAAACAAGCGCTGTAACATGGAAATTTGGCCGTGTGGGAACCCTAACCTTGTAAAAATGTGTAAGGCGTGTATAAATGTAACTTTTTATTATTAATCGACGATATGGAAGATTAAGTCCTTATGCTTTCAAACCCGTACTGCAAGTGATGTGTGTTAATGTTCAGACCGATCGTGGCGGCACAAACCCCCCCTAAAGAAGATGCCTTCATCCAATGACTAACTGTTAATGTGATGGAACTGAGAGTCATGATCAAGGGCTACACTCACCTATGTGGGTGTCTGGCTGTCCGTTCGGCCCGGGCACCTGTACGGTAACTTGTCGCTCTGGCTGGGGGATACATTTCAAGCAAAATGAGTGAAGACAAGGTAATAGTTTAGGTTCACAGTCACGGGTCTGGAGACTTTGTTTACACACAGCACACGTATCCATAAGGTTTATTGGGGTGACGGGGTTGGCTGGTGGAACCGTCGGCGGTGGGGACATTTCGGTTGTGAATGTTGGTGAGGTTGCAGCAATGTCCCCAGCACCCGAGGACTCGGTTGTACCCCCATTGGTGTTCCCAACTGGGCTGCTGCTTGTGCTGCCTGCCCCCCCTGCGCCCGCGCTGTTGCTGCTAGCGTCCCCTCCTCCACCAACGTTAGCGGGTGTAGGCATCTGAGAAACATTCTCTTGGGAATGTAAATCATCTCCTTCTTTCGAATCGGGCTCTATAACAATCACCGAATTCACATCTTTCAATTCGGGGTCCCCGCTATCCTCTCCCCGTGGTTCTGAATTTAATTTGGAAGTGCTCTCCATATCCTCTTCGCCTTTGTTGTCCGCCATCTTCCTTCCTCTTTGAACCGGAGAGGCTACAGACACACGCCTGGTGCCCAAATTGATGACGCAGCCGAGAGTCGAGTGTGGAGACGAATGGATTCGGTTCAGTCAGTCGTGCTGATAAGCCCTTACCAGCTAGTTTATGCTGGCAACAACAGCAGCACGGCGCAAGTTACAACTTGTTAAAGGAAGTTATGTTTATTTCGATGGGCGAGGGAGAAATAACTTGTAGTATTGGTCACCATCTTCAATTTGTTCCATCCCCCTTGATTTTATTTCTAGTAGGATAGCAGCGATAAATAACTTGTAATATTGGTATTAACCATCTGGATGTCACCCTGATACATTATACACTGCTCAATCGGGAGAGTTTATGCTGCGACACAACACGGGACACCGTGTCCTTCGCTCCTGCTTGCCGCAGGAGAGAAGTAGCTTAAATATATATATATATTTATATTTAACCTTTATTTAACTAGGCAAGTCAGTTAAGAACAAATTCTAATTTACAATGACGGCCAATACCGGACGACGGGACAATTGTGTGGGACTCCCAATCACGGCCGGTTGTGATACAGGCTGGATTCGAACCAGGGTCTCTGTAGTGACGCCTCAAGCACTGAGATGCTGCGCCACTCGGGAGCCCACTAGCTAGATAGTGGGTAGATAATATCAGGCCAGGATGACAGCTAAAGCACATTTTTTTGTGGTGATTTTCACCGAAAATATATTGCAGGGAAAAAACGAACAATTACTCTGATTAAAACACCCCCAAGTCACGACTTCGGCAGACAAATTTCACATTCTTGCTTAAATTTCTAGTCGTAATCATAAACTAGCTAGCTATCTGTCGAAGGGATCATCAGGACGACTGAACCGAATGCGCTCTTCTCCACTCGACTCTCTGTGCAAAAACGTCCTCAATTTGGACACCAGGCGTGTCGGTATAGCCTCTCCGTTTTGAACCGCAACCCTGAACGTCTTACGTACCGAGGTAAAACAAAAAAAAAACTTGTTACGTCATTTCGTGATTTACAGTCTTGCGTTTGACTATTGATTCATGCGTAGAATTAGCAATTTTTATTTAACCATCATTTTATCAGGGTGTCATACTGAGACCAAGGTTTAGTTTACAGATGAGCCCTGAATTACAGAAATCACACACAACGCAATTTGTATACTAGAAAGGAGATGAACATTCTTATGGGATAAAGGTCAGCCATTTTGGTCAGGGAGTTGGTCAATCATGGTTTGCCAGTGCTGTAATAAGATTGTATTGTTTAAAATATTGTTAGCCACAGTTTGAGGAATGATTCGATTAATTTAGCAAATTAACTGCTAACATTCCATTCAATGTGTCAATCTATACACTGAAATCAGTTGATAGAACATAGACACGTTTTAAATGCAACAAGTACTGACATCATATATCACTCACAGCTTTCCAAGAAAACAAAAATGTAGGCATTTATGGTCTGTTTACATGAGGCTATTTATACAGAACATTTAAATAAAACCCGTATAAACTGTATATTTACGAAAATATTTTAGGTTAACAATTACAATTTCTGATATCACGTGCCTTTTAAATCAAATCAAATGTGATTGGTCACATACAGATGGTTAGCAGATGTTAATGCGAGTGTAGCGATATACTTGTGCTTCTAGTTCTGACCATGCAGTAATATCTAACAAGTAATCTAACAATTTCACAACAACTACCTTATACACACAAGTGTAAAGGAATGATTAAGAATATGTACTGTGGCGTACAGCAGGTCAGCCACCAGGGGGGGACTCGTCGAGGCCTGGTGACAGACGGAGTATACATCACGAAGCGATGGCTCCATCTGCTGGACGTGCCAGGTCTCGACGGGCTCTCCGGCCAGGACTAATTGGGGCTGATTGGGGATTGGTGAGTAATCAAGGGCTGATTGCTCACCAGCTGTACAACTACCATAAAGAGGGAAAGATTGGGGGAGGAAAGGACTCCCGTATAGTTGGGGACGGTACCAGAGGTAACAGGAGGGAGTTCAGTTTTTGATCCCCACAGGATACAGCAAGACCCGGAGAGGGTCTCTTGGGGGAGACCTATTCTTTTCTTTTGGACTATTATTTTAATAAACACCTTTGAAACTGAGCTAATCCTACTATGTCCGTGTCTGATCTGTGTAAACGTTTTGACCCAACCCCCTGGTCTGCCAAAGTGGTGGAGAATGCAGGCACTCTGATAACGTGGTCAGATCAGGGTTGACGTTTACGCAGCATCAGCATGGACAAGTTGATAGCTCAGTTCATCCGGGCCCAACAGGTGGTTCAGGAACAAATGCTGGAGGAACAGCGGCTACAAAACTTCCGCCTCATTGAGGAAATCAGGAAGCTACAAGGAGGAGCGTCTACTGAATCACATCCAAACAAGTTTTTAATCAAGCTAACAGAAGATGACGACATCGAAACCTACCGCTGTACGTTTGAACGGACAGCACTACGTGAAGGATGGCCAAGGCAGAAGTGGGCCAGTCTGCTGACCCCATTCCTCTCTGGGAATGCCCAAAAGGTGTATTGGGACCTGAACGATGAACAGGCGGCTAAATACAACGGACTCAAACAGAAGATACTCAGCCGCTACGGGTACAGCCTGGCCCATCGTGCTCAACTATTCCACGACTCGTAGCCGACGCATCCCTCCCGATCCCAGATGAGCGATCTACTGCGCGTCACCAGGGGATGGCTCCTAACCGACGTATCCACCCTCTCCATCCTAGACAAAGTGGTCCTGGATCGCTTCCTATGGGCACTACCCCACGACATGAAGAGAGCAGCGAGTCTATGTGTGCCCCAGACCTTGGAGGGCCTCCTGGAAGCAGTGGAGACGCATAAGAACACTCAGGCCCTGCTGAGTGGGAGCCGGGCCGAGTCGGCGACCCGTTCGAGCCCACTGCTACCCCGAACCGACAGTCGGCAGGGCAAAAGGACCGCAAACCCGTGGAGAGACGGCTGGGGTAGAGCCGACCCGCCACCGACGACCCCAGGTAGATGGAGACCAAATTAGGTGTTTTGAGTGTGGTGCCTGGGGGCACATTGCCTGGGATTGCCCGGCTCGAGAGGAGTCGATGCCATCAGCAAGCACCGGAGGCGAGGTGTGTCACGGAGTGAACTAAATCACCTCCTGTTGGGCATACCATGAATCAACTGCACCCATGGTCCCGGTGAAGGTTGAGGGACACAACACGGAAGCTATTTTAGACTACGGAAGTATGGTTACGCTCGTAACCACGAGCCTGCTGAACCAGGATACCGAACGTGGTAGGGAGATGTCCATTTCCTGTGTTCACGGGGACACAAAGCGGTATCCAACCGTATGGGCCAACATCGTGACGCCACAAGGGAACTGCCAGATGATGGTGGGTGCGGTACCAGAGTTGCCGGTACCTCTCCTAGTGGGACGAGATTGTCCGCTGTTCGCGGCCCTGTGGGGGCACGAGCTGAGGAAGAAGGTACGAGCCGGCCGGAGAAGAGGACGACCCATCGCCTTTGCGGCCTGGAAGCGAACGGTTGATCAACCTGTATCTACGGGTCCGGAGTCGGAGGGGGTGCCGGAACCCAACCCCCCTGGGGAACCATGGGAGGAAGAGCCCAGCCTCCCCCTCCTCGATTTCTAGGGGCCAGTCAAGACACCCCCGGGGGCCAACTGAGGGAACAATTCGGGACGGCCCAGTAGGAGGATCCTAACTTGAAAGCCGTCGCAGCCCAAGTGATAGCGGTGGATGGACAGCTACTTCCGGAGGTGAGTGACTGGCGATACCCCCATTTCCAAATCAAGAATAACCTTTTGTGGGCCTCCCGGGTGGCGCAGTGGTCTAGAGCACTGCATCGCCACTAGCTGCGCCACCAGAGTCTCTGGGTTCGCGCCCAGGCTCTGTCGCAGCCGGCCGCGACCGGGAGGTCCGTGGGGCGACGCACAATTGGCATAGCGTCGTCCGGGTTAGGGAGGGTTTGGCCGGTAGGGATATCCTTGTCTCATCGCGCTCCAGCGACTCCTGTGGCGGGCCGGGCGCAGTGCGCGCTAACCGAGGGGGGCGGGTGCACGGTGTTTCCTCCGACACATTGGTGCGGCTGGCTTCCGGGTTGGAGGCGCGCTGTGTTAAGAAGCAGTGCGGCTTGGTTGGGTTGTGCTTCGGAGGACGCATGGCTTTCGACCTTCGTCTCTCCCGAGCCCGTACGGGAGTTGTAGCGATGAGACAAGATAGTAATTACTAGCGATTGGATACCACGAAAATTGGGGAGAAAAGGGGATAAAATGTAAAAATAATAATAATAAAATAAAATAACCTTTTGTATCAGGTGTCTCGCCAACAGGGGGAACTTCGAGAGGTATTATTGCTGCCCTGACGGAACGGATCGCCGCCCGGGATGAGGAGGGCAGTGGAAGATTACTGTCGCAGCTGCCTGGAGTGTCAAATGACTGCCCCAAAGGCACACTTCTGAAACCCACTGGTCCCCCTACCAATCATCGGGGTGCCCTTTGAATGCATCGCCATGGACATAGTGGGACCCCTGGTAAAAACAGCATGAGGACACCGGTACATCCTGGTAATAGTGGACTATGCCACCCGGTATCCCGAGGCCATTCCCCTATGGGCGGCGATATCCAAGGGAATCGCCTGGGAGCTGTTCCACCTCTTTAGCCGGGTGGTCATCCCGAACGAGATTCTGACAGACCAAGGTACTGAGTTTATGTCCCACCTAATGAAAGATTTGTGTGCTCTCCTGCAGATCAAGCAGATCCGGACCTCCGTCTTCCACCCGCAGACGGATGGGCTCGTCGAGTGGTTCAATAAAACACTCAAACAAATGCTGCGGAAGGTCATCGAGCAGGACGGGAAGAACTGGGACCAGCTACTACCCCACCTAATGTTCTCATTCTGAGAAGTACCCCAGTCCTCCACTGGGTTTTCCCCTTTTGAACTCCTCTACGGGAGGAGGCCACGAGGCCTACTGGACCTCACCAAGGAGGTGTGAGAAGCCCAACCGACCCCCTTACGCAGCGTGGTAGAGCACGTGGAGACGATGAGGGAGCGGATGACAGCCATATGACCAGTCGTAAGGGAACATATGGAGAAGGCCCAACAAGCCCAAGCCTAGGTCTAAAATTGGAGAGCCCAGCCCAGAGAATTCCAGGTGGGAGACAGGGTGTTGGTCTTAATCCCCACGGCCGAAAGTAAGTTCCTGGCAACATGGCACGGGCCATACGAGGTGATCGAGAAGCTGGGACCTGTCAATTACCGCGTACGGCAACCGAGGAGACGGAAACCTCAACAGATTTACCACGTGAACCTGTTGAAGAAGTGGCACGAGAGGACAGCCTTGGCCGTGTTATGGTCGGGACACAGGACGCCAACGGTACCAGGGGTGGTCCCGAGCAATGAGGACCTCGACCCAGCCCAGAAGCAAGAGCTCAGGGAGCTCGTCGATCGGAACACGGCGGTGTTCTCCGAGAAGCCGGGCCGCACGACCCTCATTGAACACCACATCCGTACCTGGCCTGGGGAAACGTTACAAAAGAGGCCATATTGGATTCCGGAGGCCCGAAGAAAGGCCGTGAAACAGGAAGTGGAGGCTATGCTGAGGATGGGGGTCGTTGAAGAGTTTTACAGTTTGTGGTGCAGCCTCATCGTGTTGGTGCCCAAACCGGACGGTAGCCTGCGCTTCTGTAATGATTTCTGGGGTGTGAACAACATAAGCTTGTTCGACGCCTACCCCATGCCGAGGGTGGACGAGCTCATCGACCGATTGGGAAAGACCTGGTACATCAGCACCCTTGACCTGACCAAAGGATATTGGCAGGTACCGTTGGCAGCCTCCTCCCGCGAGAAGATGGCGTTTTCGACACCAGACGGATTGTATCAATACCGGGTGCTCCCGTTCGGTCTCCACGGAGCCCCGCCCACATTCCAGCGACTGATGAACAAAGTACTTCAACCCCACCAGCAGTACGCAGTGGCCTATATGGATGATATCATTCCCCACAGCCAATGTGGTGCTGGACGCGCTCAGACAAGCCGGGTTGACCGCGAACCCCAAGAAATGCAAACTAGCGTTCGAGGAGGTGGAGTACCTGAGGTATTTGATCGGACGGGGGAACGTCAAACCCCAGGAGAGGAAGGTTCACGCGGTACGTGACTGGCCCTTTCCACGCACCAAGACACAGGTCAAGTCCTTCCTGGGACGGGCAGGATACTATAGCCGGTTTATCCCCAACTTTGCGGCTATAGCTTCCCCCCTCACCGATCTAACCAGGGCCCGCCTCCCGAAAACAGTGAAACGGACGGACGAGACAGAAGCGGCGTTCAGCTGCCTGAAGGAAGTGCTGTGTTTCCATCCGATTCTCATAACGCCCGATTTCCAGGTGCCGATGTTGGTCCAGACGGATGCATGTGATACGGGACTAAGGTCCGTTCTGTCCCAGATATACGATGGGGAGGAGCACCCCATCATGTACATCAGCCGAAAGCTGATACCTAGAGAAAAAAAGTACTCTATTGTTGAGAAAGAGTGTCTAGCGGTGAAGTGGGCGCTAGACACTCAAGTATTACCTGTTAGGTACCCACTTCACCCTGGTCACGGACCGTGCTCCCCTGGTCTGGAAGGCCAGAGGAAAGGACACAAATGATCGGGTCACCAGGTGGTTCTTGTCCCTTCAACGCATCTCTTTTTCTGTTAATAAGCACAGGTCAGGGGCGAAGCATGGAAACGAGGATGCCCTATTGAGAAGGGAGACATACGTCGCACTAATGACAGTCCCCTCTCCGACAGAGCTAAGGGGAGGGGGGTCAGCCACCAGGGGGGGGACTCGTCGAGGGCTGGTGACAGACGGAGTATACATCACGAAGCGATGGCTCCATCTGCTGGACGTGCCAGGTCTCGATGGGCTCTCCGGCCAGGACTAATTGGGGCTGATTGGGTATTGGTGATTAATCAAGGGCTGATTGCTCACCAGCTGTACAACTCCCATAAAGCTACCAGAAGGGTAACACACAAGGGAGAGACTCGGGGAGGAAATGACTCCCGTATAGTTGGGGACGGTACCAGAGGTAACAGGAGGGAGTTCAGTTTTTGATCCCCACAGGATACAGCAAGACCCGGGGCCCAGAAGACCGTATCCCGGAGAGAGTCTCTTTTTTTTCTTTCTTTTGGACTATTATTTTAATAAACACCTTTGAAACTGAGCTAATCCTACTCTGTCCGTGTCTGATCTGTGTAAACATTTTGACCCAACCCCCTGGTCTGCTACAGTACATATACATATATGGATGAGCGATGGCCGAAAGGCATAGGCAAGATGCAGTAGATGGTATAGAGTACAGTATATACATTTGAGATGAGTAATGTAGGGTATGTAAACAGTATATAAAGTGGCATTGTTTATAGGACTAGTGATACATTTATTAAATCAAATTATTAATTAAAGTGGCTAGAGATTTGAGTCAGTATGTTGGCAGCAGCCACTCAATGTTAGTGATGGCTGTTTAACAGTCTGATGGCCTTGAGATAGAAGCTGTTTTTTAGTCTCTCGGTCCCAGCTTTTATGCACCTGTACTGACCTCGCCTTCTGGATGATAGCGGGGTGAACAGGCAGTGGCTCGGGTGGTTGTTGTCCTTGATGATCTTTTTGGCCCTCCTGTGACATCGGGTGGTGTGTCCTGGAGGGCAGGTAGTTTGCCCCCGGTGATGCGTTGTGCAGACCTCACTACCCTATGGAGAGTTTTTACGGTTGTGGGCGGAGCATTGCCGTACCAGGCGGTGATACAGCCGACAGGATGCTCTCGATTATGTGCATCTGTAAAAGTTTTGTGTGTTTTTGGTGACAAGCCAAATTTCTTCAGCCTCCTAGAGGTTGAAGAGGCGCTGTTGCGCCTTTTTCACCACGCTGTCTGTAGTGGGTGGACCATTTTCATTGTCCGTGATGTGTATGCCGAGCGCGATGTGTATGCCGAGGCGAGGCACTTAACTTCCACTTCTCCACTACTGGTCCCGTCGATGTGGAATGGGGGGTGCTCCCTCTGCTGTTCCTGAAGTCCACGATCATTCTCTTTATTTTGTTGAACGTTGAGTGTGAGGTTATTTTTCATGACACCACACCCGAGGACCCTCACTCTCTTCCTGTAGGCCATCTCGTCGGTTGTTGGTAATGAAGCCTACCACTGTAGTGTCGTCTGCAACTTGATGAATTGGGTTGGAGGCGTGCATGGCCATGCAGTCATGGAGTGAAGGCTGAGAACGCCCCTTGTGGGGCCCAGTGTTGAGGATAAGCGTGGTGTAGATGTTTGTTTCCTACCTCACCACCTGGGGCGGCCGTCAAAGTCCAGGACCAGTTGCACAGGGCGGGGTCGAGACCCAGGGTCTAGAGGTTACAAGGTTAGCAGCAACAATTTGCGACAGAACATGGTTTCCGTAATGCTCAGCTCATTGGCTATCTATGCTAGCTTGAACCCCAATTGGTGCTTATTTTGAAAAGATACAGTCGTTCAAGTGAAGACCGCCCGTGTCATTGGCGTGCCATGAAGGCGTCACTCTCTGACCAAAAATTTGGTGTCCTATAGGATATACTACACTCCTAATGATATAGTGAAATCTGGTTACGTTCTAGGATCTCTGAGAAATAAATACGAATTGTTATTGCTGGTTGAAACAACGTTTAGGGTTAGATTTTCAGATCCTTTCTTTGCAATTGAATGAGTGGATACAAAATCGATCAGCATGCTATATGGACCTTTTTTTAAGATATGAAAAATTATTTTATCTAACAAAACGACACTTCATGTTATCTCTGGGACCTTTGGATGATAAATCAGAGCAATGTTCAGAATGTAAGGACACATTTTCACCTTCAGAGGTGAATTTACAAACCTATCATGGTGACAAAACATTTTGTTGTTAGAGGCTCTCAAACAATAGCAGGGCATTTTTCGCAGTATATAGCTACTGTAATTGCATAGTGCAGTTATATTAACAAGACTTAGACTTTCAGCCGATATAAGACACATACGTACCGACATTTGTTGTTTCTATAAAAATCCTGCAATCGTGACACACGGGGCTTTGCATGATGATTTGCAACTGTCCCTTTGACGAGACACATATCCCTAACACATTTTTTAATAGGCTCTCTATGGATTCATAGTCTCCATGATGAAGACTAAGCGACTGCACTCCCAGCCTTGCCCACTGCACTGAGGATAGGAAACACTGCCACCACCGATAAATCAATGATAATCTGATGATTTCATAAGCATCATTTTCTACGGTTGGCCATGCTTTCCACCTGGCTACCCCTTACCCACGGCCAACATCTCAGCACCCCCTGAGCAACTTGCCCAAGCCCCCCCGCTTCTCCTTCACCCAAATCCAGACAGCTGATGTTCTGAAAGAGCTGCAAAATCTGGATCCCTACAAATCAGCTGGGCTAGACAATCTAGACCCTCTTTCTAAAATTATCCGCCGAAATTGTTGCAACCCCTATTACTAGCCTATTCAACCTCTCTTTCYTGTAGTCTGAGATCCCCAAAGATTGGAAAGCTGCCGCGGTCATCCACCTCTTCAAAGGGGGAGACACCCAAACTGTTATCGACCTATATCCATCCTGCCCTGCCTTTCTAAAATCTTCGAAAGCCAAGTTAACAAACAGATCACCGACCATTTCGAATCCCACCGTACCTTCTCCACTATCAAATCTGGTTTCCGAGCTGGTCATGGGTGCACCTCAGCCACGCTCAAGGTCCTAAAAGACATAACCGCCATCGATAAAAGACAGTACTGTGCAGCCGTATTCATCGACCTGGCCAAGGTTTTCGACTGTCAATCACCGCATTCTTATCGGCAGACTCAATAGCTTTGGCTTCTCAAATGACTGCCTCGCCTGGTTCATCAACTACTTCTCAGATAGAGTTCAGTTTGTCAAATCAGAGGGCCTGTTGTCCGGACCTCTGGCAGTCTCTATGGGGGTGCCACAGGGTTCATATCTCAGGCCGACTCTTTTCTTTGTATATATATCAATGATGTCGCTCTTGCTGCTGGTGATTCTCTGATCCACCTCTACGCATAGGTTTACCTCCACTGTATTCACATCCTACCATACCTTTGTCTGTACATTATTCCTTGAAGCTATTTTATCGCCCCCAGAAACTTCCTTTTACTCTCTGTTCTAGACAGTCAAGACGACCAATTCTCATAGCTTTTAGCCGTACCCTTATCCTACTCCTCCTCTGTTCCTCTGGTGATGTAGAGTGAATCCAGGCCCTGCAGTACCTAGCTCCACTCCTATTCCCCAGGCACTCTCTTTTGATGACTTCTGTAACCGTAATAGCCTTGGTTTCATGCATGTTAACATTAGAAGCCTCCTCCATAAGTTTGTTTTATTCACTGCTTTAGCACACTCTGCCAACCTGGATGTTCTAGTCGTGGCTTAGGAAGACCACCAGAAATTCTTACAGTTTCATCCCTAACTACAACATTTTCAAACAAGATAGAATGGCCAAAGGGGGCGGTGTTGCAATCTACTGCAAAGAAACCCTGCAGAGTTCTGTCCTACTATCCAGGTCTGTACCCAAACAATTTGAACTTCTACTTTTAAAAATCCACCTCTCTAAAAACAAGTCTCTCACTGTTGCCGCCTGCTATAGACCACCCTCTGCCCCCAGCTGTACTCTGGACACCATATGTGAACTGATTGCCCCCCATCTATCTTCAGAGCTCGTGCTGCTAGGCGACCTAAACTGGAACATGCTTAATACCCCAGCCATCCTACAATCTAAGCTTGATGCCCTCAATCTCACACAAATTATCAATGAACCTACCAGGTACCACCCCAAAGCCGTAAACACGGGCACCCTCATAGATATCATCCTAACCAACTTGCCCTCTAAATAAACCTCTGCTGTTTTCAACCAAGATCTCAGCGATCACCGCCTCATTGCCTGCATCCGTAATGGGTRAGCGGTCAAACGACCTCCACTCATCACTGTCAAACGCTCTCTGAAACACTTCAGCGAGCAGGCCTTTCTAATCGACCTGGCCGGGGTGTCCTGGAAGGATATTGATCTCATCCCGTCAGTAGAGGATGCATGGTTATTTTTTTTAAATGCCTTCCTCACCATCTTAAATAAGCATGCCCCATTCAAGAAATGTAGAACCAGGAACAGATATAGCCCTTGGTTCTCTCCAGACCTGACTGCCCTTAACCAACACAAAAACATCCTATGGCGTTCTGCATTAGCATCGAACAGCCCCCGTGATATGCAACTTTTCAGGGAAGCTAGAAACCAATATACACAGGCAGTTAGAAAAGCCAAGGCTAGCTTTTTCAAGCAGAAATTTGCTTCCTGCAACACAAACTCAAAAAAGTTCTGGGACACTGTAAAGTCCATGGAGAATAAGAACATCTCCTCCCAGCTGCCCACAAGATAGGAAACACTGTCACCACCGATAAATCCACTATAATTGAGAATTTCAATAAGCATTTTTCTACGGCTGGCCACGCTTTCCACCTGGTCAACAGCACTGCACCCCCCACAGCTACTCGCCCAAGCCTTCCCCATTTCTCCTTCTCCCAAATCCAGTCAGCTGATGTTCTGAAAGAGCTGCAAAATCTGGACCCCTACAAATCAGCCGGGCTAGATAATCTGGACCCTATCTTTCTAAAATTATCTACTGAAATTGTTGCCACCCCTATTACTAGCCTVTTCAACCTCTCTTTCGTGTCATCTGAGATTCCCAAAGATTGGAAAGCAGCTGCGGTCATCCCCTCTTCTAAGGGGGGCACTCTTGACCCAAACTGCTACAGACCTATATCTATCCTACCCTGCCTTTCTAAGGTCTTCGAAAGCCAAGTCAACAAACAGATTACCGACCATTTCGAATCCCACCATACCTTCTCCGCTATGCAATCTGGTTTCAGAGCTGGTCATGGGTGCACCTCAGCCACGCTCAAGGACCTAAACGATATCTTAACCGCCATCGATAAGAAACAATACTGTGCAGCCGTATTCATTGACCTGGCCAAGGCTTTCGACTCTGTCAATCTCCACACCTTCATCGGCAGACTTGACAGCCTTGGTTTCTCAAATGATTGCCTCGCCTGGTTCACCAACTACTTATCTGATAGAGTTCAGTGTGTCAAATCGGAGGGTCTGTTTTCCGGGCCTCTGGCAGTCTCTATGGGGGTGCCAAAGGGTTCAATTCTTGGACCGACTCTCTTCTCTGTATACATCAATGATGTCGTTCTTGCTGCTGGTGAGTCTCTGATCCACCTCTACGCAGACGACACCATTCTGTATACTTCTGGCCCTTCTTTGGACACTGTGTTAACAACCCTCCAGGCGAGCTTCAATGCCATACAACTCTCCTTCCGTGGCCTCCAATTGCTCTTAAATACAAGTAAAACTAAATGCATGCTTCTTCAACCGATCGCTGCCTGCAAACCGCCCCCTCAGCATCACTACCTCTGGACGGTTCCGACTTAGGTATTTGTAGTTGTCCACATATTCTAAGTGTCTGGTTAGACTGTAAATCTCTCCTCCAGACTCACATCAAACATCTCCAATCCAAAGTTAAGTCTAGAAATGGCTTCCTATTTCGCAACAAAAGCATCCTTCACGCATGCTGCCAAACATACCCTTGTAAAACTGACCATCCTACCAATCCTCTGATCTTCGGTGATTGTCATTTACAAAATAGCCTCCAATACCCTACTCAATAAATTGGGATGCCAGTCTATCACAGTGCCATCCGTTTTGTCACCAAAAGCCCATATACTACCACCACTGCGACCTGTAGCTTCTTGGCTGGCCCTCGCTTCATACTCGTCGCCAAACCAACTGCTCCAGGTCATCTACAGACCCTGGCTAGGTAAGTCCCCCCTTATCTCAGCTCGCTGTGATCAATAGCAGCACTCCACACTGTAGCATGCGCTCCCGCAGGTATATCTCTCTGTCACCCCCAAAACCAATTCTTCCTTTGGCCGCCTCTCCTTCCAGTTCTCTGCTGCCAATGGACTGGAATTGAACTATAAAAATCTCTGAAAACTGAACCACTTATCTCACTCACTAGCTTTAAGCACCAGCTGTAGAGCAGCTCACAGATTACTGCACCTGGTACATAGCCCATCTATAATTTAGCCCAAACAACTACCTTTCCCTACTGTATTATTTATTTGTGCTCCTTGCACCCCATTATTTCTATATCTACTCTTGCACATTCTTCCACTGCAAATCACCATTCCAGTGTTTACTTGCATATTGTATTTTATTCGGCCACCATGGCCTTTTTTTTGCCTTCACCTCCCTTATCTCACCTCACTTGCTCACATTGTATATAGACTTATTTTTCTCTACGTATTATTGACTGTATGTTTGTTTTACCTCATGTCTGTTGTTGTATGTGTCGAACTGCTTTGCTTTATCTTGGCCAGGTCGCAATTGTAAATGAGAACTTGTTCTCAACTTGCTACCTGGTTAAATAAAGGTGAAATTAAAAAAATACGATCTTAGCAATTCTGTATCCATCTGACCCTTCTTTGGACACTGTGCTAACAAACCTCCAAATGAGCTTCAACGTCATACAATACTCCTTCCGTGGCCTCCAACTGCTTTTAAATGCTAGCAAAACTAGGTGCATGCTCTTCAACCGATTGCTGCCCGCACCCTCCCGCCCGACTAGCATCACTACTCTGGACGGTTCTGACCTAGAATATGTGGACAACTACAAATACCTCGATGTCTGGTTAGACTGTAAACTCTCCTTCCAGACTCACATTAAGCATCTCCAATCCAAAATTAAATCTAGAATCGGCTTCCTATTTCGCAACAAAGCTTCCTTCACTCATGCTGCCAAACATACCCTCGTGAAACTGACCATCCTACCGATCCTTGACTTCGGTGATGTCATTTACAAAATATCCTCCAACACTCTACTCAGCAAACTGGATGTATTCTATCACAGTGCCATCTGTTTTATCACCAAAGCCCCATATACTACCCACCACTGCGACCTGTATGTTCTCGTTGGCTGGCCCTCACTACATATCCGTCGCCAAACCCACTGGCTCCAGTTCATCTATAACTCTTTGCTAGGTAAAGCCCCGTCTTATCTCAGCTCACTGGTCACCATAGCAACACGAACACGCTCCAGCAGGTATATTGCACTGGTCATCCCCAAAGCCAACAATTCCTTTGGCTGCCTTTCCTTCCAGTTCTCTGCTGCCAATGACTGGAACGAATTGCAACAATCACCGAAGCTGGAGTCTTATATCTCCCTCTAACTTTAAGCATCAGCTGTCAGAGCAGCTTACCGATCACTGTACACAGCCAATCTGCAAATAGCACACCCAACTACCTCATCCCCATATTACCTACCCTCTTGCACCCCAGTATCTCTATTTGCACATCTATCACTCTATTATTAATGCTAAATTGTAATTATTTTGCCTCTATGGCCTATTTATTGCCTACCTCCCTACATTTGCACACATTGTACATAGAAAATCTATTGTGTTATTGACTGTACGTTTGTTTATGTGTAACAGTGTTGTGGTTTTTGTCATACCGCTTTGCGTTATCTTGGCCAGGTCGCAGTTGTAAATGAGAACATGTTCTCAACTGGCCTACCTGGTTAAATAAAGGTGAAACATATTTTTTAAAGTCAGTATAATCTTTGTCCATGTTTGTCAATAACTGAGTATTAACATTCCCGAATAATTAGGACCCAAAAATTATAGAATAAAGTAATGCTTTACATTTCCAAATAATTTGAGATTTAAAATAAGTCTCACCCTCAAGAAATTTCGCATTTCCATCATTAAAAAAGTATTAGGCAAGACTCATTGACAGTAGCAATAGTGTGTTTTTAACTTAACATTTCACATTCACGGACAGAGATCTATTTACATGCAAGAACAAGGTCGTATCTGTTGAGGCAGTAGACGCATAACCATCTATAAACAATGTCGACACATTTGTAATTTATTATAAGTAAAAAAAGAAAGAAAATTGGCTACACACAAACGTTTGTATCACAAAGTAGTAAAAATGAAAACACTTTGCTATGTTGAAGTTCATCAGTTCAGAAATTATTTGTCATTATAACATGCACTTAAACACATGCTAGCATATTTTTGTGCACAGGTACAGTTGAAGTCGGAAGTTGACATACATTTAGGTTGGAGTCATTAACTAGTTTTTCAACCACTCCACAAATTTCTTGTTAACAAACTACAGTTTTGGCAAGTCGGTTAGAACATCTACTTTGTGCATGACAAGTAATTTTCCAACAATTGTTTACAGATTATTTCACTGTATCACAATTCCAGTGGGTCAGAAGTTTATATACAGTGGGGTAAAAAAGTATTTAGTCAGCCACCAATTGTGCAAGTTCTCCCACTTAAAAAGATGAGAGAGGCCTGTAATTTTCATCATAGGTACACTTCAACTATGACAGACAAAATGAGAAAAAAAATCCAGAAAATCACATTGTAGGTTTTTTAATGAATTTATTTGCAAATTATGGTGGAAAATAAGTATTTGGTCACCTACAAACAAGCAAGATTTCTGGCTCTCACAGATCTGTAACTTCTTATTTAAGAGGCTCCTCTGTCCTCCACTCGTTACCTGTATTAATGGCACCTGTTTGAACTTGTTATCAGTATAAAAGACACCTGTCCACAACCTCAAACAGTCACACTCCAAACTCCACTATAGCCAAGACCAAAGAGCTGTCAAAGGACACCAGAAACAAAATTGTAGACCTGCACCAGGCTGGGAAGACTGAATCTGCAATAGGTAAGCAGCTTGATTTGAAGAAATCAACTGTGGGAGCAATTACAACTTGGGAGCAATTATTAGGAATGGAAGACATACAAGACCACTGATAATCTCCCTCGATCTGGCTCCAGCAAGATCTCACCCGTGGGTCAAAATGATCACAAAACGGTGAGCAAAATCCAGAACCACACGGGGGGACCTAGTGAATGACCTGCAGAGGGCTGGGACCAAAGTAACAAAGCCTACCATCAGTAACACACTACGCCGCCAGGACTCAAATCCTGCAGTGCCAGACGTGTCCCCTGCTTAAGCCAGTCATGCCAGCCCGTCTGAAGTTTCTAAGAGCATTTGGATGATCCAGAAGAAGATTGGGAGAATGTCATATGGCAGATGAAACCAAAATTAGAACTTTTTGGTAAAAACTCAACTCGTCGTGTGTGGAGACAAAGAATGCTGAGGCATCCAAAGAACACCATACCTACTTTGAAGATGGGGTGGAAACATCATGCTTTGGGGCGTTTTTCTGTAAAGGGACCAGGATGACTGACTCCGTGTAAAGGATCGTGAGATTTTGAGTGAAAAACTCCTTCGCATCAGCAACATGAAGAGAAACGTGCTGGGTCTTAGCATACAAGTGATCCCAAACCACACCGCCCGGACAACGAAGGAGTGGCTTCGTAAGAAGCATCAAGGTCCTGGAGTGGCTACCAGTCCTCCAGATCTCAACCCAATAAAATCTTTGGAGGGAGTTGAAAGTCGTGTTGCCCACAACAGCCCCTAAAACATCACTGCCTCTAGAAGCTGCATGGAGGAATGGGCCAAAATACAGCAACAGTGTGTGAAAACCTTGTGAAGACTTACAGAAAACGTTGACCTCTGTCATTGCCAACAAAGGGATATAACAAAGTATGAGATAAAACTTTTTGTTATTGACCCAAATACTTATTTCCACCATAATTTGCAAATAAATTCACAAAAAATCCACAATGGATTTTCTTTTGTCTTTACAGACAATTACAGACCTCTCTCATCTTTTTAAGTGGAAGAGAACTGCACAATTGGTGGCTGACTAAATACTCCCCCCCCGCCCCCCACTACACTAAGTTGACTGTGCCTTAAACAGCTTGGAAAATTACCAGAAAATGTCATGGCTTTATAGAAGCTTCTAGATATCAAATATAGCCTCATTTGAGTCAATGGAGTGTACCTGTGGATGTTATTTAAGGCCTACCTTCAAACTCAGTGCCTCTTTGCTCACCATCATGGAAAATCAAAAGAAATCAGCCAAGACCTCAAAATTGTAGACCTCCACAAGTCTGGTTCATCCTTGGAGCAATTTCCAAATGCCTGACGTACCACGTGGTAATCTGTACAAACAATAC